>NC_135761.1:26939190-26964194 GCF_052425735.1 Oculina patagonica
AGGCTACAAATATTTATGCAGGCCTCTCTGAGCGTTTCGGCTCGATTTTGCCAAAGTCCGCATTTTGGTGGGCCTAGTTCGAATTATGAGCTGAAATTTTTTTTCTAAACAAAGTTTTTGAAAATGGTTGCAAACGGTCTCTACTCTGTGGGAAAAACGGTTGCAGGCGTTTTTGAGCGTTTCGGCCCGATTTTTTCCACAGGCCGTCATTTGGTGAGCTACTGCCTTCAAAAAGGCTACAAACATTTATGCAGGCCTCTCTGAGCGTTTCGGCTCGATTTTTTACAAAGTCCGCATTTTGGTGGGCCTAGTTCGAATTATGAGCTGAAATTTTTTTTTCTGAGCAAAGTTCTTGAAAATGGCTGCAAACGGTCTTTACTCTATGCGAAAAACGGTTGCAGTCGTTTTTGAGCGTTTCGGCCCGATTTTTCCACAGGCCGTCATTTGGTGAGCTACTGCCTTAAAAAAGGCTACAAACATTTATGCAGGCCTCTCTGAGCGTTTCGGCTCGATTTTGCCAAAGTCCGCTTTTTGGGGAGCACAGGTCGAGTTATGAGCTAAAATGTTTTTTCTGAACAAAACTCTTGAAAATGGCTGCAAGCGGTCTTTACTCTATGCGAAAAGCGGTTGCTGGCGTTTTTGAGCGTTTCGGTCCAATTTGTCCACAGGCGATGATTTGGTGAGCTATTATCTTGAAAAGAGCTTCAAACACTTTTGCAGGCCTCTCTAATCGCTTCCGCACGATTTTGCTCAAGTCCGCTTTTTGGTGAGCCCAGGTTGAAGTATTAGCTGAAATTTATTTTCTGAGCAAAGTTCTTGAAAATGGGTGCAAACGGTCTCTACTCTTGGCAAAAACGGTTGCAGGCGTTTTTGAGCGTTTCCGCCCGATTTTTCAACAAGCCGTCATTTGGTGAGCTACTGCCTTGAAAAAGGCCACAAGCATATATGCAGGCCTCTCTGAGCGTTTCGGCTCGATTTTGCCAAAGTCCGCTTTTTGGTGAGAACAGGTCGAGTTATGAGCTGAAATGTTTTTTCTGAACAAAATTCTTGAAAATGGCTGGAAGCGGTCTTTACTAATTCTTGAAAATGGCTGGAAGCGGTCTTTACTCTACGCGAAAAGCGGTTGCAGGCGTTTTTGAGCATTTCGGCCCAATTTGTCCACAGGCCATTATTTGGTGAGCTATTACCTTGAAAAGAGCTTCAAACACTTTTGCAGGCCTCTCTGAGGGTTTCGGCTCGATTTTGCCAAAGTCCGCTTTTTGGTGGGCCCAGTTCGAATTATTAGCTGAAATGGTTTTGCTGAGCAAAGTTCTTGAAAATGGCTGCAAACGGTCTTTACTCTATGCGAAAATCGGTTGCAGTCGTTTTTGAACGTTTCGGCCCGATTTTTCCACAGGCCGTCATTTGGTGAGCTACTGCCTTGAAAAAAGCCACAAGCATTTATGCAGGCCTCTCTGAGCGTTTCGGCTCGATTTTGCCAAAGTCCGCATTTTGGTGGGCCTAGTTCGAATTATGAGCTGAAATTTTTTTTTCTGAGCAAAGTTCTTGAAAATGGCTGCAAACGGTCTCTACTCTGTGGGAAAAACGGTTGCAAGAGGTTTTGAGCGTTTCGGCCCGATTTTTCCACAAGCCGTCATTTGGTGAGCTACTGCCTTGAAAAAGGCCACAAGCATTTATGCAGGCCTCTCTGAGCGTTTCGGCTCGATTTTGCCAAAGTCCGCATTTTGGTAGGCCTAATTCGAATTATGAGCTGAAATTTTTTTTCTGAGCAAAGTCCTTGAAAATGGCTGCAAACGGTCTCTACTCTGTGGGAAAAACGGTTGCAGGCGTTTTTGAGCGTTTCCGCCCGATTTTTCAACAAGCCGTCATTTGGCGAGCTACTGCCTTGAAAAAGGCCACAAGCATATATGCAGGCCTCTCTGAGCGTTTCGGCTCGATTTTGCCAAAGTCCGCTTTTTGGTGGGCCTAGTTCGAATTATGAGCTGAAATTTTTTTTTCTGAGCAAAGTTCTTCAAAATGGCTGCAAACGGTCTCTACTCTGTGGGAAAAACGGTTGCACGCGTTTTTGAGCGTTTCCGCCCGATTTTTCAACAAGCCGTCATTTGGCGAGCTACTGCCTTGAAAAAGGCCACAAGCATATATGCAGGCCTCTCTGAGCGCTTCCGCTCGATTTTGCTCAAGTCCGCTTTTTGGTGAGCCCAGGTTGAAGTATGAGCTGAAATTTTTTTTCTGAGCAAAGTTCTTGAAAATGGCTGGAAACGGTCTCTACTCTGGGGGAAAAACGGTTGCAGGCGTTTTTGAACGTTTCGGCCCGATTTTTTAACAAGCCGTCATTTGGTGAGCTACTGCCTTGAAAAAGGCCACAAGCATTTATGCAGGCCTCTCTCCGCTTTTGGTGGGCCCAGGTCGAATTATTAGCTGAAATGGTTTCTCTGAGCAAAGCTCTTGAAAATGGCTGCAAACGGTCTTTACTCTATGCGAAAAACGGTTGCAGTCGTTTTTGAGCGTTTCGGCCCAATTTGTCCACAGGCCGTCATTTGGTGAGCTACTGCCTTGAAAAAGGCTACAAGCAGTTATGCAGGCCTCTCTGAGCGTTTCGGCTCGATTTTGCCAAAGTCCGCTTTTTGGTGAGCCCAGGTTGAAGTATGAGCTGAAATTTTTTTTCTGAGCAAAGTTCTTGAAAATGGCTGGAAACGGTCTCTACTCTGTGGGAAAAACGGTTGCAGGCGTTTTTGTGCGTTTCGGCCCGATTTTTCCACAAGCCGTCATTTGGTGAGCTACTGCCTTGAAAAAGGCCACAAGCATTTATGCAGGCCTCTCTGAGCGTTTCGGCTCGATTTTGCCAAAGTCCGCTTTTTGGTGAGCCCAGGTTGAAGTATGAGCTGAAATTTTTTTTCTGAGCAAAGTTCTTGAAAATGGCTGCAAACGGTCTCTACTCTGTGGGAAAAACGGTTGCAGGCTTTTTTGAACGTTTCGGCCCGATTTTTCAACAAGCCGTCATTTGGTGAGCTACTGCCTTGAAAAAGGCCACAAGCATTTATGCAGGCCTCTCTGAGCGTTTCGTCTCGATTTTGCCAAAGTCCGCATTTTGGTGCGCCTAGTTCGAATTATGAGCTGAAATTTTTTTTCTGAGCAAAGTTCTTGAAAATGGCTGCAAACGGTCTCTACTCTGTGGGAAAAGTGGTTGCAGGCGTTTTTGAGCGTTTCGGCCTGATTTTTCAACAAGCCGTCATTTGGTGAGCTACTGCCTTGAAAAAGGCCACAAGCATTTATGCAGGCTTCTCTGAGCGTTTCGGCTCGATTTTGCCAAAGTCCGCATTTTCGTGGGCCTAGTTCGAATTATGAGCTGAAATTTTATTTCTGAGCAAAGTTCTTTAAAATGGCTGCAAACGGTCTTTACTCTATGCGAAAATCGGTTGCAGTCGTTTTTGAACGTTTCGGCCCGATTTTTCCACAGGCCGTCATTTGGTGAGCTACTGCCTTGAAAAAGGCCACAAGCATTTATGCAGGCCTCTCTGAGCGTTTCGGCTCGATTTTGCCAAAGTCCGCTTTTTGGGGAGCACAGGTCGAGTTATGAGCTGAAATGTTTTTTCTGAACAAAACTCTTGAAAATGGCTGGAAGCGGTCTTTTTTTTTTTTTTTTTTTTTTTTTTTTTTTTTTTGCAAGTACTTACAACATTAAACATACAACATTACGATGATTACAAAATATAGATCACTAACTTTACAAAAGGAGCTACTTTACAGTACAGCTTAGAAAGTGTGGAAAAATAGTTACAAAAATTACTCTACTTTATGAAGTCAATACTATTAA
The DNA here is from genome assembly GCF_052425735.1 of Oculina patagonica. Taxonomy (NCBI): domain Eukaryota; kingdom Metazoa; phylum Cnidaria; class Anthozoa; order Scleractinia; family Oculinidae; genus Oculina; species Oculina patagonica. The sequence goes on from NC_135761.1 coordinate 26,943,005, forward strand.
CATTACAACACTTTCGAAACACTTAGGCTAACATTACAACACTTAGGCTAACAATGCAAAAAGAAATAACAAATAACATTGCCTATAATTGTTACCAGAAAGAAAAATGAACGATGTAGCGAGATACAAAAACAAAAGGAAACTAAATGTTTTGTAAAAAATTCCATTTCTTGATATAGTTATCGTATTTACCGGATTTGATAGCAATATGTTTTTCTAAGGATAGTTTGTCGCGAACGAGGGATATGTACTCGTTAAACTGAACTTTATTTTTTTTGCCGGTGTTAAGGTATAAAAAGTATTTTCCTAATATAATAAGATGGTTTAGGGCTAAACAACCACGAGGAGAGTCCAATATACCATATAAGACATCTAAGTTCGAAAGATGGACTCCTTTTCTACTATGAATATTGTACCAATCTTGAAAATCTACCCAGAAAGTTTTTGCTTGAGTGCACTCTATAAAAAGGTGCCAGATGGTATGGATTTCGGTAGGGCAAAAAGGACAAGTTGGGGAGTCAACTTTCTTCATCTTATGTAATAAGCTATTCGTAGGTAGGATGCGATGGATGATCTTGTACTGGAACATCATCATTTTGGTTTCTTTTGTAACGTTAAAAGGTAAAAGATAAACCTTACACAGATTGTTCTTTTCTACCCCATATTCAATAAGTTTCCTTTCTGCTGTGGGGGGAGATAACTTTTCTAGGGATAACAGTTTTTCATAGAGAGTTTTACAACTCAACGATTCGCTTATTGAATCAAGGGGTTTAATGGGTAGTTGGTTGTTAGAGTCTAAAAGCTTTTTCCACGAGCGAGGGAAAGCAGAAATGATGCTGTAATACTGTAGAAAATTAAACTTAGTCTTGAATTTTTCGCAAAGAGAATTAAAAGATAGAAAGCGATTTTTTTCTGTGTTAAGCAAGTCTGATATGTGCGTGACTCCAGCCCGATGCCAATGTGGAAAATAAATCGATTTTTTATTAACAATCAGAAACCTGTTGTTCCAGATTACTTGCTCTAGTACTTCAGATTTATTTTGTGGATCGGTCGCAGTGATTTTCTGCCAATGGGCTATGATGTCTTTGTAAAATCTTGGGAGGCGTTCACTTAGGCAAAGAAGCTTACAGTCATAGTTACACTGAAATAAGAAAGTGCCACCGACGTTGGCAAGGAAAGAGGCTGGGATATATTTCCATGGAGCGTCGTGGTCTGAACATAGGCGATTTACCCAGTTTAATTTTAGAGCTTTGTCAAAAATGGCGAAATCTTTTTACTCTATGCGAAAAGCCGTTGCAGGCGTTTTTGAGCGTTTCGGCCCAATTTGTCCACAGGCCATGATTTGGTGAGCTATTATCTTGAAAAGAGCTTCAAACACTTTTGCAGGCCTCTCTGAGCGCTTCCGCTCGATTTTGCTCAAGTCCGCTTTTTGGTGAGCCCAGGTTGAAGTATGAGCTGAAATTTTTTTTCTGAGCAAAGTTCTTGAAAATGGCTGGAAACGGTCTCTACTCTGTGGGAAAAACGGTTGCAAGAGGTTTTGAGCGTTTCGGCCCGATTTTTCCACAAGCCGTCATTTGGTGAGCTACTGCCTTGAAAAAGGCCACAAGCATTTATGCAGGCCTCTCTGAGCGTTTCGGCTCGATTTTGCCAAAGTCCGCATTTTGGTAGGCCTAATTCGAATTATGAGCTGAAATTTTTTTTCTGAGCAAAGTCCTTGAAAATGGCTGCAAACGGTCTCTACTCTGTGGGAAAAACGGTTGCACGCGTTTTTGAGCGTTTCCGCCCGATTTTTCAACAAGCCGTCATTTGGCGAGCTACTGCCTTGAAAAAGGCCACAAGCATATATGCAGGCCTCTCTGAGCGCTTCCGCTCGATTTTGCTCAAGTCCGCTTTTTGGTGAGCCCAGGTTGAAGTATGAGCTGAAATTTTTTTTCTGAGCAAAGTTCTTGAAAATGGCTGGAAACGGTCTCTACTCTGGGGGAAAAACGGTTGCAGGCGTTTTTGAACGTTTCGGCCCGATTTTTTAACAAGCCGTCATTTGGTGAGCTACTGCCTTGAAAAAGGCCACAAGCATTTATGCAGGCCTCTCTCCGCTTTTGGTGGGCCCAGGTCGAATTATTAGCTGAAATGGTTTCTCTGAGCAAAGCTCTTGAAAATGGCTGCAAACGGTCTTTACTCTATGCGAAAAACGGTTGCAGTCGTTTTTGAGCGTTTCGGCCCAATTTGTCCACAGGCCGTCATTTGGTGAGCTACTGCCTTGAAAAAGGCTACAAGCAGTTATGCAGGCCTCTCTGAGCGTTTCGGCTCGATTTTGCCAAAGTCCGCTTTTTGGTGAGCCCAGGTTGAAGTATGAGCTGAAATTTTTTTTCTGAGCAAAGTTCTTGAAAATGGCTGGAAACGGTCTCTACTCTGTGGGAAAAACGGTTGCAGGCGTTTTTGTGCGTTTCGGCCCGATTTTTCCACAAGCCGTCATTTGGTGAGCTACTGCCTTGAAAAAGGCCACAAGCATTTATGCAGGCCTCTCTGAGCGTTTCGGCTCGATTTTGCCAAAGTCCGCTTTTTGGGGAGCACAGGTCGAGTTATGAGCTGAAATGTTTTTTCTGAACAAAACTCTTGAAAATGGTTGGAAGCGGTCTTTAGTCTATGCGAAAAACGGTTGCAGTCGTTTTTGAACGTTTCGGCCCGATTTTTCCACAGGCCGTTATTTGGTGAGCTACTACCTTGAAAAAGGCTACAAACATTTATGCAGGCCTCTCTGAGCGCTTCCGCTCGATTTTGCCAAAGTCCGCATTTTGGTGAGCCCAGGTTGAAGTATGAGCTGAAATTATTTTTCTGAGCAAAGTTCTTGAAAATGGCTGCAAACGGTCTTTACTCTATGCGAAAATCGGTTGCAGTCGTTTTTGAACGTTTCGACCCGATTTTTCCACAGGCCGTCATTTGGTGAGCTACTGCCTTGAAAAAGGCTACAAACATTTATGCAGGCCTCTCTGAGCGTTTCGGCTCGATTTTGCCAAAGTCCGCTTTTTGGGGAGCACAGGTCGAGTTATGAGCTGAAATGTTTTTTCTGAACAAAACTCTTGAAAATGGCTGTAAGCGGTCTTTACTCTATGCGAAAAGCGGTTGCAGGCGTTTTTGAGCGTTTCGGCCCAATTTGTCCACAGGCCATGATTTGGCGAGCTACTGCCTTGAAAAAGGCCACAAGCATTTATGCAGGCCTCTCTGAGCGTTTCGGCTCGATTTTGCCAAAGTCCGCTTTTTGGTGAGCCCAGGTTGAAGTATGAGCTGAAATTTTTTTTCTGAGCAAAGTTCTTGAAAATGGCTGCAAACGGTCTCTACTCTGTGGGAGAAACGGTTGCAGGCTTTTTTGAACGTTTCGGCCCGATTTTTCAACAAGCCGTCATTTAGTGAGCTACTGCCTTGAAAAAGGCCACAAGCATTTATGCAGGCCTCTCTGAGCGTTTCGTCTCGATTTTGCCAAAGTCCGCATTTTGGTGCGCCTAGTTCGAATTATGAGCTGAAATTTTTTTTCTGAGCAAAGTTCTTGAAAATGGCTGCAAACGGTCTCTACTCTGTGGGAAAAGTGGTTGCAAGCGTTTTTGAGCGTTTCGGCCTGATTTTTCAACAAGCCGTCATTTGGTGAGCTACTGCCTTGAAAAAGGCCACAAGCATTTATGCAGGCTTCTCTGAGCGTTTCGGCTCGATTTTGCCAAAGTCCGCATTTTCGTGGGCCTAGTTCGAATTATGAGCTGAAATTTTATTTCTGAGCAAAGCTCTTTAAAATGGCTGCAAACGGTCTTTACTCTATGCGAAAATCGGTTGCAGTCGTTTTTGAACGTTTCGGCCCGATTTTTCCACAGGCCGTCATTTGGTGAGCTACTGCCTTGAAAAAGGCCACAAGCATTTATGCAGGCCTCTCTGAGCGTTTCGGCTCGATTTTGCCAAAGTCCGCATTTTGGTGGGCCTAGTTCGAATTATGAGCTGAAATTTTTTTTCTGAGCAAAGTTCTTGAAAATGGCTGCAAACGGTCTTTACTCTATGCGAAAATCGGTTGCAGTCGTTTTTGAACGTTTCGGCCCGATTTTTCCACAGGCCGTCATTTGGTGAGCTACTGCCTTGAAAAAGGCTACAAACATTTATGCAGGCCTCTCTGAGCGTTTCGGCTCGATTTTGCCAAAGTCCGCATTTTGGTGGGCCTAGTTCGAATTATGAGCTGAAATTTTTTTTCTGAGCAAAGTTCTTGAAAATGGCTGCAAACGGTCTTTACTCTATGCGAAAATCGGTTGCAGTCGTTTTTGAACGTTTCGGCCCGATTTTTCCACAGGCCGTCATTTGGTGAGCTACTGCCTTGAAAAAGGCCACAAGCATTTATGCAGGCTTCTCTGAGCGTTTTGGCTCGATTTTGCCAAAGTCCGCATTTTGGTGGGCCTAGTTCGAATTATGAGCTGAAATTTTTTTTCTGAGCAAAGTTCTTGAAAATGGCTGCAAACGGTCTCTACTCTGTGGGAAAAACGGTTGCAGGCGTTTTTGTGCGTTTCGGCCCGATTTTTCCACAAGCCGTCATTTGGTGAGCTACTGCCTTGAAAAAGGCCACAAGCATTTATGCAGGCCTCTCTGAGCGTTTCGGCTCGATTTTGCCAAAGTCCGCTTTTTGGTGAGCACAGGTCGAGTTATGAGCTGAAATGTTTTTTCTGAACAAAACTCTTGAAAATGGTTGGAAGCGGTCTTTACTCTATGCGAAAAACGGTTGCAGTCGTTTTTGAACGTTTCGGCCCGATTTTTCCACAGGCCGTTATTTGGTGAGCTACTACCTTGAAAAAGGCTACAAACATTTATGCAGGCCTCTCTGAGCGCTTCCGCTCGATTTTGCCAAAGTCCGCATTTTGGTGAGCCCAGGTTGAAGTATGAGCTGAAATTATTTTTCTGAGCAAAGTTCTTGAAAATGGCTGCAAACGGTCTTTACTCTATGCGAAAATCGGTTGCAGTCGTTTTTGAACGTTTCGACCCGATTTTTCCACAGGCCGTCATTTGGTGAGCTACTGCCTTGAAAAAGGCTACAAACATTTATGCAGGCCTCTCTGAGCGTTTCGGCTCGATTTTGCCAAAGTCCGCTTTTTGGGGAGCACAGGTCGAGTTATGAGCTGAAATGTTTTTTCTGAACAAAACTCTTGAAAATGGCTGTAAGCGGTCTTTACTCTATGCGAAAAGCGGTTGCAGGCGTTTTTGAGCGTTTCGGCCCAATTTGTCCACAGGCCATGATTTGGCGAGCTACTGCCTTGAAAAAGGCCACAAGCATTTATGCAGGCCTCTCTGAGCGTTTCGGCTCGATTTTGCCAAAGTCCGCTTTTTGGTGAGCCCAGGTTGAAGTATGAGCTGAAATTTTTTTTCTGAGCAAAGTTCTTGAAAATGGCTGCAAACGGTCTCTACTCTGTGGGAAAAACGGTTGCAGGGGTTTTAGAGCGTTTCGGCCCGATTTTTTAACAAGCCGTCATTTGGCAAGCTACTGCCTTGAAAAAGGCCACAAGCATTTATGCAGGCCTCTCTGAGCGTTTCGGCTCGATTTTGCCAAAGTCCGCTTTTTGGTGGGCCCAGTTCGAATTATTAGCTGAAATGGTTTTTCTGAGCAAAGTTCTTGAAAATGGCTGCAAACGGTCTTTACTCTATGCGAAAAACGGTTGCAGTCGTTTTTGAGCGTTTCGGCCCAATTTGTCCACAGTTCGTCATTTGGTGAGCTACTGCCTTGAAAAAGGCTACAAACATTTATGCAGGCCTCTCTGAGCGTTTCGGCTCGATTTTGCCAAAGTCCGCTTTTTGGGGAGAACAGGTCGAGTTATGAGCTGAAATGTTTTTTCTGAACAAAACTCTTGAAAATGGCTGGAAGCGGTCTTTTTTTTTTTTTTTTTTTTTTTTTTTTTTTTTTGCAAGTACTTACAACATTAAACATACAACATTACGATGATTACAAAATATAGATCACTAACTTTACAAAAGGAGCTACTTTACAGTACAGCTTAGAAAGTGTGGAAAAATAGTTACAAAAATTACTCTACTTTATGAAGTCAATACTATTAACATTACAACACTTTCGAAACACTTAGGCTAACATTACAACACTTAGGCTAACAATGCAAAAAGAAATAACAAATAACATTGCCTATAATTGTTACCAGAAAGAAAAATGAACGATGTAGCGAGATACAAAAACAAAAGGAAACTAAATGTTTTGTAAAAAATTCCATTTCTTGATATAGTTATCGTATTTACCGGATTTGATAGCAATATGTTTTTCTAAGGATAGTTTGTCGCGAACGAGGGATATGTACTCGTTAAACTGAACTTTATTTTTTTTGCCGGTGTTAAGGTATAAAAAGTATTTTCCTAATATAATAAGATGGTTTAGGGCTAAACAACCACGAGGAGAGTCCAATATACCATATAAGACATCTAAGTTCGAAAGATGGACTCCTTTTCTACTATGAATATTGTACCAATCTTGAAAATCTACCCAGAAAGTTTTTGCTTGAGTGCACTCTATAAAAAGGTGCCAGATGGTATGGATTTCGGTAGGGCAAAAAGGACAAGTTGGGGAGTCAACTTTCTTCATCTTATGTAATAAGCTATTCGTAGGTAGGATGCGATGGATGATCTTGTACTGGAACATCATCATTTTGGTTTCTTTTGTAACGTTAAAAGGTAAAAGATAAACCTTACACAGATTGTTCTTTTCTACCCCATATTCAATAAGTTTCCTTTCTGCTGTGGGGGGAGATAACTTTTCTAGGGATAACAGTTTTTCATAGAGAGTTTTACAACTCAACGATTCGCTTATTGAATCAAGGGGTTTAATGGGTAGTTGGTTGTTAGAGTCTAAAAGCTTTTTCCACGAGCGAGGGAAAGCAGAAATGATGCTGTAATACTGTAGAAAATTAAACTTAGTCTTGAATTTTTCGCAAAGAGAATTAAAAGATAGAAAGCGATTTTTTTCTGTGTTAAGCAAGTCTGATATGTGCGTGACTCCAGCCCGATGCCAATGTGGAAAATAAATCGATTTTTTATTAACAATCAGAAACCTGTTGTTCCAGATTACTTGCTCTAGTACTTCAGATTTATTTTGTGGATCGGTCGCAGTGATTTTCTGCCAATGGGCTATGATGTCTTTGTAAAATCTTGGGAGGCGTTCACTTAGGCAAAGAAGCTTACAGTCATAGTTACACTGAAATAAGAAAGTGCCACCGACGTTGGCAAGGAAAGAGGCTGGGATATATTTCCATGGAGCGTCGTGGTCTGAACATAGGCGATTTACCCAGTTTAATTTTAGAGCTTTGTCAAAAATGGCGAAATCTTTTTACTCTATGCGAAAAGCCGTTGCAGGCGTTTTTGAGCGTTTCGGCCCAATTTGTCCACAGGCCATGATTTGGTGAGCTATTATCTTGAAAAGAGCTTCAAACACTTTTGCAGGCCTCTCTGAGCGCTTCCGCTCGATTTTGCTCAAGTCCGCTTTTTGGTGAGCCCAGGTTGAAGTATGAGCTGAAATTTTTTTTCTGAGCAAAGTTCTTGAAAATGGCTGGAAACGGTCTCTACTCTGTGGGAAAAACGGTTGCAAGAGGTTTTGAGCGTTTCGGCCCGATTTTTCCACAAGCCGTCATTTGGTGAGCTACTGCCTTGAAAAAGGCCACAAGCATTTATGCAGGCCTCTCTGAGCGTTTCGGCTCGATTTTGCCAAAGTCCGCATTTTGGTAGGCCTAATTCGAATTATGAGCTGAAATTTTTTTTCTCAGGAAAGTCCTTGAAAATGGCTGCAAACGGTCTCTACTCTGTGGGAAAAACGGTTGCACGCGTTTTTGAGCGTTTCCGCCCGATTTTTCAACAAGCCGTCATTTGGCGAGCTACTGCCTTGAAAAAGGCCACAAGCATATATGCAGGCCTCTCTGAGCGCTTCCGCTCGATTTTGCTCAAGTCCGCTTTTTGGTGAGCCCAGGTTGAAGTATGAGCTGAAATTTTTTTTCTGAGCAAAGTTCTTGAAAATGGCTGGAAACGGTCTCTACTCTGGGGGAAAAACGGTTGCAGGCGTTTTTGAACGTTTCGGCCCGATTTTTTAACAAGCCGTCATTTGGTGAGCTACTGCCTTGAAAAAGGCCACAAGCATTTATGCAGGCCTCTCGCGTGGCTCCGCTTTTGGTGGGCCCAGGTCGAATTATTAGCTGAAATGGTTTCTCTGAGCAAAGCTCTTGAAAATGGCTGCAAACGGTCTTTACTCTATGCGAAAAACGGTTGCAGTCGTTTTTGAGCGTTTCGGCCCAATTTGTCCACAGGCCGTCATTTGGTGAGCTACTGCCTTGAAAAAGGCTACAAGCAGTTATGCAGGCCTCTCTGAGCGTTTCGGCTCGATTTTGCCAAAGTCCGCTTTTTGGTGAGCCCAGGTTGAAGTATGAGCTGAAATTTTTTTTCTGAGCAAAGTTCTTGAAAATGGCTGGAAACGGTCTCTACTCTGTGGGAAAAACGGTTGCAGGCGTTTTTGTGCGTTTCGGCCCGATTTTTCCACAAGCCGTCATTTGGTGAGCTACTGCCTTGAAAAAGGCCACAAGCATTTATGCAGGCCTCTCTGAGCGTTTCGGCTCGATTTTGCCAAAGTCCGCTTTTTGGGGAGCACAGGTCGAGTTATGAGCTGAAATGTTTTTTCTGAACAAAACTCTTGAAAATGGTTGGAAGCGGTCTTTAGTCTATGCGAAAAACGGTTGCAGTCGTTTTTGAACGTTTCGGCCCGATTTTTCCACAGGCCGTTATTTGGTGAGCTACTACCTTGAAAAAGGCTACAAACATTTATGCAGGCCTCTCTGAGCGCTTCCGCTCGATTTTGCCAAAGTCCGCATTTTGGTGAGCCCAGGTTGAAGTATGAGCTGAAATTATTTTTCTGAGCAAAGTTCTTGAAAATGGCTGCAAACGGTCTTTACTCTATGCGAAAATCGGTTGCAGTCGTTTTTGAACGTTTCGACCCGATTTTTCCACAGGCCGTCATTTGGTGAGCTACTGCCTTGAAAAAGGCTACAAACATTTATGCAGGCCTCTCTGAGCGTTTCGGCTCGATTTTGCCAAAGTCCGCTTTTTTGGGGAGCACAGGTCGAGTTATGAGCTGAAATGTTTTTTCTGAACAAAACTCTTGAAAATGGCTGTAAGCGGTCTTTACTCTATGCGAAAAGCGGTTGCAGGCGTTTTTGAGCGTTTCGGCCCAATTTGTCCACAGGCCATGATTTGGCGAGCTACTGCCTTGAAAAAGGCCACAAGCATTTATGCAGGCCTCTCTGAGCGTTTCGGCTCGATTTTGCCAAAGTCCGCTTTTTGGTGAGCCCAGGTTGAAGTATGAGCTGAAATTTTTTTTCTGAGCAAAGTTCTTGAAAATGGCTGCAAACGGTCTCTACTCTGTGGGAGAAACGGTTGCAGGCTTTTTTGAACGTTTCGGCCCGATTTTTCAACAAGCCGTCATTTAGTGAGCTACTGCCTTGAAAAAGGCCACAAGCATTTATGCAGGCCTCTCTGAGCGTTTCGTCTCGATTTTGCCAAAGTCCGCATTTTGGTGCGCCTAGTTCGAATTATGAGCTGAAATTTTTTTTCTGAGCAAAGTTCTTGAAAATGGCTGCAAACGGTCTCTACTCTGTGGGAAAAGTGGTTGCAAGCGTTTTTGAGCGTTTCGGCCTGATTTTTCAACAAGCCGTCATTTGGTGAGCTACTGCCTTGAAAAAGGCCACAAGCATTTATGCAGGCTTCTCTGAGCGTTTCGGCTCGATTTTGCCAAAGTCCGCATTTTCGTGGGCCTAGTTCGAATTATGAGCTGAAATTTTATTTCTGAGCAAAGCTCTTTAAAATGGCTGCAAACGGTCTTTACTCTATGCGAAAATCGGTTGCAGTCGTTTTTGAACGTTTCGGCCCGATTTTTCCACAGGCCGTCATTTGGTGAGCTACTGCCTTGAAAAAGGCCACAAGCATTTATGCAGGCCTCTCTGAGCGTTTCGGCTCGATTTTGCCAAAGTCCGCATTTTGGTGGGCCTAGTTCGAATTATGAGCTGAAATTTTTTTTCTGAGCAAAGTTCTTGAAAATGGCTGCAAACGGTCTTTACTCTATGCGAAAATCGGTTGCAGTCGTTTTTGAACGTTTCGGCCCGATTTTTCCACAGGCCGTCATTTGGTGAGCTACTGCCTTGAAAAAGGCCACAAGCATTTATGCAGGCTTCTCTGAGCGTTTTGGCTCGATTTTGCCAAAGTCCGCATTTTGGTGGGCCTAGTTCGAATTATGAGCTGAAATTTTTTTTCTGAGCAAAGTTCTTGAAAATGGCTGGAAACGGTCTCTACTCTGTGGGAAAAACGGTTGCAGGCGTTTTTGTGCGTTTCGGCCCGATTTTTCCACAAGCCGTCATTTGGTGAGCTACTGCCTTGAAAAAGGCCACAAGCATTTATGCAGGCCTCTCTGAGCGTTTCGGCTCGATTTTGCCAAAGTCCGCTTTTTGGTGAGCACAGGTCGAGTTATGAGCTGAAATGTTTTTTCTGAACAAAACTCTTGAAAATGGTTGGAAGCGGTCTTTACTCTATGCGAAAAACGGTTGCAGTCGTTTTTGAACGTTTCGGCCCGATTTTTCCACAGGCCGTTATTTGGTGAGCTACTACCTTGAAAAAGGCTACAAACATTTATGCAGGCCTCTCTGAGCGCTTCCGCTCGATTTTGCCAAAGTCCGCATTTTGGTGAGCCCAGGTTGAAGTATGAGCTGAAATTATTTTTCTGAGCAAAGTTCTTGAAAATGGCTGCAAACGGTCTTTACTCTATGCGAAAATCGGTTGCAGTCGTTTTTGAACGTTTCGACCCGATTTTTCCACAGGCCGTCATTTGGTGAGCTACTGCCTTGAAAAAGGCTACAAACATTTATGCAGGCCTCTCTGAGCGTTTCGGCTCGATTTTGCCAAAGTCCGCTTTTTGGGGAGCACAGGTCGAGTTATGAGCTGAAATGTTTTTTCTGAACAAAACTCTTGAAAATGGCTGTAAGCGGTCTTTACTCTATGCGAAAAGCGGTTGCAGGCGTTTTTGAGCGTTTCGGCCCAATTTGTCCACAGGCCATGATTTGGCGAGCTACTGCCTTGAAAAAGGCCACAAGCATTTATGCAGGCCTCTCTGAGCGTTTCGGCTCGATTTTGCCAAAGTCCGCTTTTTGGTGAGCCCAGGTTGAAGTATGAGCTGAAATTTTTTTTCTGAGCAAAGTTCTTGAAAATGGCTGCAAACGGTCTCTACTCTGTGGGAAAAACGGTTGCAGGGGTTTTAGAGCGTTTCGGCCCGATTTTTTAACAAGCCGTCATTTGGCAAGCTACTGCCTTGAAAAAGGCCACAAGCATTTATGCAGGCCTCTCTGAGCGTTTCGGCTCGATTTTGCCAAAGTCCGCTTTTTGGTGGGCCCAGTTCGAATTATTAGCTGAAATGGTTTTTCTGAGCAAAGTTCTTGAAAATGGCTGCAAACGGTCTTTACTCTATGCGAAAAACGGTTGCAGTCGTTTTTGAGCGTTTCGGCCCAATTTGTCCACAGTTCGTCATTTGGTGAGCTACTGCCTTGAAAAAGGCTACAAACATTTATGCAGGCCTCTCTGAGCGTTTCGGCTCGATTTTGCCAAAGTCCGCTTTTTGGGGAGAACAGGTCGAGTTATGAGCTGAAATGTTTTTTCTGAACAAAACTCTTGAAAATGGCTGGAAGCGGTCTTTTTTTTTTTTTTTTTTTTTTTTTTTTTTTTTTTGCAAGTACTTACAACATTAAACATACAACATTACGATGATTACAAAATATAGATCACTAACTTTACAAAAGGAGCTACTTTACAGTACAGCTTAGAAAGTGTGGAAAAATAGTTACAAAAATTACTCTACTTTATGAAGTCAATACTATTAACATTACAACACTTTCGAAACACTTAGGCTAACATTACAACACTTAGGCTAACAATGCAAAAAGAAATAACAAATAACATTGCCTATAATTGTTACCAGAAAGAAAAATGAACGATGTAGCGAGATACAAAAACAAAAGGAAACTAAATGTTTTGTAAAAAATTCCATTTCTTGATATAGTTATCGTATTTACCGGATTTGATAGCAATATGTTTTTCTAAGGATAGTTTGTCGCGAACGAGGGATATGTACTCGTTAAACTGAACTTTATTTTTTTTGCCGGTGTTAAGGTATAAAAAGTATTTTCCTAATATAATAAGATGGTTTAGGGCTAAACAACCACGAGGAGAGTCCAATATACCATATAAGACATCTAAGTTCGAAAGATGGACTCCTTTTCTACTATGAATATTGTACCAATCTTGAAAATCTACCCAGAAAGTTTTTGCTTGAGTGCACTCTATAAAAAGGTGCCAGATGGTATGGATTTCGGTAGGGCAAAAAGGACAAGTTGGGGAGTCAACTTTCTTCATCTTATGTAATAAGCTATTCGTAGGTAGGATGCGATGGATGATCTTGTACTGGAACATCATCATTTTGGTTTCTTTTGTAACGTTAAAAGGTAAAAGATAAACCTTACACAGATTGTTCTTTTCTACCCCATATTCAATAAGTTTCCTTTCTGCTGTGGGGGGAGATAACTTTTCTAGGGATAACAGTTTTTCATAGAGAGTTTTACAACTCAACGATTCGCTTATTGAATCAAGGGGTTTAATGGGTAGTTGGTTGTTAGAGTCTAAAAGCTTTTTCCACGAGCGAGGGAAAGCAGAAATGATGCTGTAATACTGTAGAAAATTAAACTTAGTCTTGAATTTTTCGCAAAGAGAATTAAAAGATAGAAAGCGATTTTTTTCTGTGTTAAGCAAGTCTGATATGTGCGTGACTCCAGCCCGATGCCAATGTGGAAAATAAATCGATTTTTTATTAACAATCAGAAACCTGTTGTTCCAGATTACTTGCTCTAGTACTTCAGATTTATTTTGTGGATCGGTCGCAGTGATTTTCTGCCAATGGGCTATGATGTCTTTGTAAAATCTTGGGAGGCGTTCACTTAGGCAAAGAAGCTTACAGTCATAGTTACACTGAAATAAGAAAGTGCCACCGACGTTGGCAAGGAAAGAGGCTGGGATATATTTCCATGGAGCGTCGTGGTCTGAACATAGGCGATTTACCCAGTTTAATTTTAGAGCTTTGTCAAAAATGGCGAAATCTTTTTACTCTATGCGAAAAGCCGTTGCAGGCGTTTTTGAGCGTTTCGGCCCAATTTGTCCACAGGCCATGATTTGGTGAGCTATTATCTTGAAAAGAGCTTCAAACACTTTTGCAGGCCTCTCTGAGCGCTTCCGCTCGATTTTGCTCAAGTCCGCTTTTTGGTGAGCCCAGGTTGAAGTATGAGCTGAAATTTTTTTTCTGAGCAAAGTTCTTGAAAATGGCTGGAAACGGTCTCTACTCTGTGGGAAAAACGGTTGCAAGAGGTTTTGAGCGTTTCGGCCCGATTTTTCCACAAGCCGTCATTTGGTGAGCTACTGCCTTGAAAAAGGCCACAAGCATTTATGCAGGCCTCTCTGAGCGTTTCGGCTCGATTTTGCCAAAGTCCGCATTTTGGTAGGCCTAATTCGAATTATGAGCTGAAATTTTTTTTCTGAGCAAAGTCCTTGAAAATGGCTGCAAACGGTCTCTACTCTGTGGGAAAAACGGTTGCACGCGTTTTTGAGCGTTTCCGCCCGATTTTTCAACAAGCCGTCATTTGGCGAGCTACTGCCTTGAAAAAGGCCACAAGCATATATGCAGGCCTCTCTGAGCGCTTCCGCTCGATTTTGCTCAAGTCCGCTTTTTGGTGAGCCCAGGTTGAAGTATGAGCTGAAATTTTTTTTCTGAGCAAAGTTCTTGAAAATGGCTGGAAACGGTCTCTACTCTGGGGGAAAAACGGTTGCAGGCGTTTTTGAACGTTTCGGCCCGATTTTTTAACAAGCCGTCATTTGGTGAGCTACTGCCTTGAAAAAGGCCACAAGCATTTATGCAGGCCTCTCTCCGCTTTTGGTGGGCCCAGGTCGAATTATTAGCTGAAATGGTTTCTCTGAGCAAAGCTCTTGAAAATGGCTGCAAACGGTCTTTACTCTATGCGAAAAACGGTTGCAGTCGTTTTTGAGCGTTTCGGCCCAATTTGTCCACAGGCCGTCATTTGGTGAGCTACTGCCTTGAAAAAGGCTACAAGCAGTTATGCAGGCCTCTCTGAGCGTTTCGGCTCGATTTTGCCAAAGTCCGCTTTTTGGTGAGCCCAGGTTGAAGTATGAGCTGAAATTTTTTTTCTGAGCAAAGTTCTTGAAAATGGCTGGAAACGGTCTCTACTCTGTGGGAAAAACGGTTGCAGGCGTTTTTGTGCGTTTCGGCCCGATTTTTCCACAAGCCGTCATTTGGTGAGCTACTGCCTTGAAAAAGGCCACAAGCATTTATGCAGGCCTCTCTGAGCGTTTCGGCTCGATTTTGCCAAAGTCCGCTTTTTGGGGAGCACAGGTCGAGTTATGAGCTGAAATGTTTTTTCTGAACAAAACTCTTGAAAATGGTTGGAAGCGGTCTTTAGTCTATGCGAAAAACGGTTGCAGTCGTTTTTGAACGTTTCGGCCCGATTTTTCCACAGGCCGTTATTTGGTGAGCTACTACCTTGAAAAAGGCTACAAACATTTATGCAGGCCTCTCTGAGCGCTTCCGCTCGATTTTGCCAAAGTCCGCATTTTGGTGAGCCCAGGTTGAAGTATGAGCTGAAATTATTTTTCTGAGCAAAGTTCTTGAAAATGGCTGCAAACGGTCTTTACTCTATGCGAAAATCGGTTGCAGTCGTTTTTGAACGTTTCGACCCGATTTTTCCACAGGCCGTCATTTGGTGAGCTACTGCCTTGAAAAAGGCTACAAACATTTATGCAGGCCTCTCTGAGCGTTTCGGCTCGATTTTGCCAAAGTCCGCTTTTTGGGGAGCACAGGTCGAGTTATGAGCTGAAATGTTTTTTCTGAACAAAACTCTTGAAAATGGCTGTAAGCGGTCTTTACTCTATGCGAAAAGCGGTTGCAGGCGTTTTTGAGCGTTTCGGCCCAATTTGTCCACAGGCCATGATTTGGCGAGCTACTGCCTTGAAAAAGGCCACAAGCATTTATGCAGGCCTCTCTGAGCGTTTCGGCTCGATTTTGCCAAAGTCCGCTTTTTGGTGAGCCCAGGTTGAAGTATGAGCTGAAATTTTTTTTCTGAGCAAAGTTCTTGAAAATGGCTGCAAACGGTCTCTACTCTGTGGGAAAAACGGTTGCAGGCTTTTTTTGAACGTTTCGGCCCGATTTTTCAACAAGCCGTCATTTAGTGAGCTACTGCCTTGAAAAAGGCCACAAGCATTTATGCAGGCCTCTCTGAGCGTTTCGTCTCGATTTTGCCAAAGTCCGCATTTTGGTGCGCCTAGTTCGAATTATGAGCTGAAATTTTTTTTCTGAGCAAAGTTCTTGAAAATGGCTGCAAACGGTCTCTACTCTGTGGGAAAAGTGGTTGCAAGCGTTTTTGAGCGTTTCGGCCTGATTTTTCAACAAGCCGTCATTTGGTGAGCTACTGCCTTGAAAAAGGCCACAAGCATTTATGCAGGCTTCTCTGAGCGTTTCGGCTCGATTTTGCCAAAGTCCGCATTTTCGTGGGCCTAGTTCGAATTATGAGCTGAAATTTTATTTCTGAGCAAAGCTCTTTAAAATGGCTGCAAACGGTCTTTACTCTATGCGAAAATCGGTTGCAGTCGTTTTTGAACGTTTCGGCCCGATTTTTCCACAGGCCGTCATTTGGTGAGCTACTGCCTTGAAAAAGGCCACAAGCATTTATGCAGGCCTCTCTGAGCGTTTCGGCTCGATTTTGCCAAAGTCCGCATTTTGGTGGGCCTAGTTCGAATTATGAGCTGAAATTTTTTTTCTGAGCAAAGTTCTTGAAAATGGCTGCAAACGGTCTTTACTCTATGCGAAAATCGGTTGCAGTCGTTTTTGAACGTTTCGGCCCGATTTTTCCACAGCCCGTCATTTGGTGAGCTACTGCCTTGAAAAAGGCTACAAACATTTATGCAGGCCTCTCTGAGCGTTTCGGCTCGATTTTGCCAAAGTCCGCATTTTGGTGGGCCTAGTTCGAATTATGAGCTGAAATTTTTTTTCTGAGCAAAGTTCTTGAAAATGGCTGCAAACGGTCTTTACTCTATGCGAAAATCGGTTGCAGTCGTTTTTGAACGTTTCGGCCCGATTTTTCCACAGGCCGTCATTTGGTGAGCTACTGCCTTGAAAAAGGCCACAAGCATTTATGCAGGCTTCTCTGAGCGTTTTGGCTCGATTTTGCCAAAGTCCGCATTTTCGTGGGCCTAGTTCGAATTATGAGCTGAAATTTTTTTTCTGAGCAAAGTTCTTGAAAATGGCTGGAAACGGTCTCTACTCTGTGGGAAAAACGGTTGCAGGCGTTTTTGTGCGTTTCGGCCCGATTTTTCCACAAGCCGTCATTTGGTGAGCTACTGCCTTGAAAAAGGCCACAAGCATTTATGCAGGCCTCTCTGAGCGTTTCGGCTCGATTTTGCCAAAGTCCGCTTTTTGGTGAGCACAGGTCGAGTTATGAGCTGAAATGTTTTTTCTGAACAAAACTCTTGAAAATGGTTGGAAGCGGTCTTTACTCTATGCGAAAAACGGTTGCAGTCGTTTTTGAACGTTTCGGCCCGATTTTTCCACAGGCCGTTATTTGGTGAGCTACTACCTTGAAAAAGGCTACAAACATTTATGCAGGCCTCTCTGAGCGCTTCCGCTCGATTTTGCCAAAGTCCGCATTTTGGTGAGCCCAGGTTGAAGTATGAGCTGAAATTATTTTTCTGAGCAAAGTTCTTGAAAATGGCTGCAAACGGTCTTTACTCTATGCGAAAATCGGTTGCAGTCGTTTTTGAACGTTTCGACCCGATTTTTCCACAGGCCGTCATTTGGTGAGCTACTGCCTTGAAAAAGGCTACAAACATTTATGCAGGCCTCTCTGAGCGTTTCGGCTCGATTTTGCCAAAGTCCGCTTTTTGGGGAGCACAGGTCGAGTTATGAGCTGAAATGTTTTTTCTGAACAAAACTCTTGAAAATGGCTGTAAGCGGTCTTTACTCTATGCGAAAAGCGGTTGCAGGCGTTTTTGAGCGTTTCGGCCCAATTTGTCCACAGGCCATGATTTGGCGAGCTACTGCCTTGAAAAAGGCCACAAGCATTTATGCAGGCCTCTCTGAGCGTTTCGGCTCGATTTTGCCAAAGTCCGCTTTTTGGTGAGCCCAGGTTGAAGTATGAGCTGAAATTTTTTTTCTGAGCAAAGTTCTTGAAAATGGCTGCAAACGGTCTCTACTCTGTGGGAAAAACGGTTGCAGGCTTTTTAGAACGTTTCGGCCCGATTTTTCAACAAGCCGTCATTTGGTGAGCTACTGCCTTGAAAAAGGCCACAAGCATTTATGCAGGCCTCTCTGAGCGCTTCCGCTCGATTTTGCTCAAGTCCGCTTTTTGGTGGGCCCAGTTCGAATTATTAGCTGAAATGGTTTTTCTGAGCAGAGTTCTTGAAAGGCTGCAAACGGTCTTTACTCTATGCGAAAAACGGTTGCAGTCGTTTTTGAGCGTTTCGGCCCGATTTTTCCACAGCCCGTCATTTTCGCGAGCTACTGCCTTGAAAGAGGCCACAAGCATTTATGCACGCCTCTCTGAGCGTTTCGGCTCGATTTTGCCAAAGTCCGCTTTTTGGTGGGCCCAGTTCGAATTATTAGCTGAAATGGTTTTTCTGAGCAAAGTTCTTGAAAATGGCTGCAAACGGTCTTTACTCTATGCGAAAAACGGTTGCAGTCGTTTTTGAGCGTTTCGGCTCGATTTTTCCACAGCCCGTCATTTTGGCGAGCTACTGCCTTGAAAAAGGCCACAAGCATTTATGCAGGCCTCTCTGAGCGTTTCGGCTCGATTTTGCCAAAGTCCGCTTTTTGGTGAGCACAGGTCGAGTTATGAGCTGAAATGTTTTTTCTGAACAAAACTCTTGAAAATGGCTGGAAGCAGTCTTTACTCTATGCGAAAAGCGGTTGCAGGCGTTTTTGAGCGTTTCGGCCCAATTTGTCCACAGGCCATGATTTGGTGAGCTATTACCTTGAAAAGAGCTTCAAACACTTTTGCAGGCTTCTCTGAGCGCTTCCGCTCGATTTTCCTTAAGTCCGCTTTTTGGTGAGCCCAGGTTGAAGTATGAGCTGAAATTTTTTTTCTGAGCAAAGTTCTTGAAAATGGCTGCAAACGGTCTCTACTCTGTGGGAAAAACGGTTGCAGGCGTTTTTGAGCGTTTCGGTCCGATTTTTCAACAAGCCGTCATTTGGTGAGCTACTGCCTTGAAAAAGGCCACAAGCATCTATGCAGGCCTCTCTGAGCGCTTCCGCTCGATTTTGCTCAAGTCCGCTTTTTGGTGAGCCCAGGTTGAAGTATGAGCTGAAATTTTTTTTCTGAGCAAAGTTCTTGAAAATGGCTGCAAGCGGTCTTTACTCTATGCGAAAAGCGGTTGCAGGCGTTTTTGAGCATTTCGGCCCAATTTTTCCACAGGCCGTCATTTGGTGAGCTACTGTCCTTGAAAAAGGCCACAAGCATTTATGCAGGCCTCTCTGAGCGTTTCGGCTCGATTTTGACAAAGTCCGCATTTTGGTGGGCCTAGTTCGAATTATGAGCTGAAATTTTTTTTTCTGAGCAAAGTTCTTGAAAATGGCTGCAAACGGTCTTTACTCTATGCGAAAAACGGTTGCAGTCGTTTTTGAGCGTTTCGGCCCGATTTTTCCACAGGCCGTCATTTGGTGAGCTACTGCCTTAAAAAAGGCTACAAACATTTATGCAGGCCTCTCTGAGCGTTTCGGCTCGATTTTGCCAAAGTCCGCTTTTTGGGGAGCACAGGTCGAGTTATGAGCTAAAATGTTTTTTCTGAACAAAACTCTTGAAAATAGCTGCAAGCGGTCTTTACTCTATGCGAAAAGCGGTTGCTGGCGTTTTTGAGCGTTTCGGTCCAATTTGTCCACAGGCGATGATTTGGTGAGCTATTATCTTGAAAAGAGCTTCAAACACTTTTGCAGGCCTCTCTAATCGCTTCCGCACGATTTTGCTCAAGTCCGCTTTTTGGTGAGCCCAGGTTGAAGTATTAGCTGAAATTTATTTTCTGAGCAAAGTTCTTGAAAATGGGTGCAAACGGTCTCTACTCTTGGCAAAAACGGTTGCAGGCGTTTTTGAGCGTTTCCGCCCGATTTTTCAACAAGCCGTCATTTGGCGAGCTACTGCCTTGAAAAAGGCCACAAGCATATATGCAGGCCTCTCTGAGCGTTTCGGCTCGATTTTGCCAAAGTCCGCTTTTTGGTGGGCCTAGTTCGAATTATGAGCTAAAATTTTTTTTCTGAGCAAAGTTCTTGAAAATGGCTGCAAACGGTCTCTACTCTGTGGGGAAAACGGTTGCAGGGGTTTTAGAGCGTTTCGGCCCGATTTTTCAACAAGCCGTCATTTGGCAAGCTACTGCCTTGAAAAAAGCCACAAGCATTTATGCAGGCCTCTCTGAGCGCTTCCGCTCGATTTTGCTCAAGTCCGCTTTTTGGTGAGCCCAGGTTGAAATATGAGCT
This sequence comes from Oculina patagonica, assembly GCF_052425735.1. NCBI lineage: Eukaryota > Metazoa > Cnidaria > Anthozoa > Scleractinia > Oculinidae > Oculina > Oculina patagonica. The sequence goes on from NC_135761.1 coordinate 26,962,614, forward strand.
GAAATTTTTTTTCTGCGCAGAGTGCTTAAAAATGGCTGCAAACGGTCTCTACTCTGTAAGAAAAACGGTTGCAGGCGTTTTTGAGCGTTTCGGCCCGATTTTGCAACAAGCCGTCATTTGGTGAGCTACTGCCTTGAAAAAGGCCACAATTATTTATGCAGGCCTCTCTGAGCGTTTCGGCTTGATTTTGCCAAAGTCCGCTTTTTGGTGGGCCCAGTTCGAATTATGAGCTGAAATTTTTTTTCTGAGCAAAGTTCTTGAAAATGGCTGCAAACGGTCTCTACTCTGTGGGAAAAACGGTTGCAGGCGTTTTTGAGCGTTTCGGCCCGATTTTGCAACAAGCCGTCATTTGGTGAGCTACTGCCTTGAAAAAGGCCACAAGCATTTATGCAAGCCTCTCTGAGCGTTTCGGCTCGATTTTGCCAAAGTCCGCTTTTTGGTGGGCCCAGTTCGAATTATTAGCTGAAATGGTTTTTCTGAGCAAAGTTCTTGAAAATGGCTGCAAACGGTCTTTACTCTATGCGAAAAACGGTTGCATTCGTTTTTAAGCGTTTCGGCCCAATTTGTCCACAGGCCGTCATTTGATGAGCTACTGCCTTGAAAAAGACTACAAACATTTATGCACGCCTCTCTGAGCGTTTCGGCTCGATTTTGCCAAAGTCCGCTTTTTTGGGGAGCACAGGTCGAGTTATGAGCTGAAATGTTTTTACTGAACAAAACTCTTGAAAATGGCTGGAAGCGGTCTTTACTCTATGCGAAAAGCGGTTGCAGGCGTTTTTGAGCGTTTCGGTCCAATTTGTCCACAGGCCATGATTTGGTGAGCTATTATCTTGAAAAGAGCTTCAAACACTTTTGCAGGCCTCTCTGAGCGCTTCCGCACGATTTTGCTCAAGTCCGCTTTTTAGTGAGCCCAGGTTGAAGTATTAGCTGAAATTTATTTTCTGAGCAAAGTTCTTGAAAATGGCTGCAAACGGTCTCTACTCTGTGGGAAAACGGTTGCAGGCGTTTTTGAGCGTTTCGGCCCGATTTTTCAACAAGCCGTCATTTGGTGAGCTACTGCCTTGAAAAAGGCCACAAGCATTTATGCAGGCCTCTCTGAGCGTTTCGGCTCGATTTTGCCAAAGTCTGCTTTTTGGGGAGCACAGGTCGAGTTATGAGCTGAAATGTTTTTTCTGAAGAAAACTCTTGAAAATGGCTGGAAGCGGTCTTTACTCTATGCGAAAAACGGTTTCAGTCGTTTTTGAGCGTTTCGGCCCGATTTTTTGACAGGCCGTCATTTGGTGAGCTATTACCTTGAAAAGAGCTTCAAACACTTTTGCAGGCCTCTCTGAGCGCTTCCGCTCGATTTTGTTCAAGTCCGCTTTTTGGTGAGCCCAGGTTGAAGTATGAGCTGAAATGTTTTTTCTGAGCAAAATTCTTGAAAATGGCTGGAAACGGTCTGTGGGAAAAACGGTTGCAGGCGTTTTTGAGCGTTTCTGCCCGATTTTTCAACAAGCCGTCATTTGGTGAGCTACTGCCTTGAAAAAGGCCACAAGCATTTATGCAGGCCTCTCTGAGCGTTTCGGCTCGATTTTGCCAAAC